>NW_021137677.1:0-2143 GCF_004193835.3 Ostrinia furnacalis
CCACTCAAGAGCACCCAAGGAACCACTGTTGCAAAAATGAGCCTTCTATACCAAAGTGGAGGGGTCTCCATACAAATCATTGCACTAAATTCCCTACTATTGTGTGGGCTGCAATACTAAAGAAACTACAACTTTATTTTTGTTTATTACGAAATACATTTTAAAATGTTTTAATATGCGGCGAATACACGAAATACATTCCGTGGCAGGGCAGCGAATCGTCTCGTTAATAGTAGAGCCCCTACAGAATTCAGCAAGAACAGATAACAATTTATGTTGAAAGAGGAAAAATGTGTGCAGTCACACTGTAGATATTATGATAAAATATACGACGAATAATGAAGGGAAATTCCAAATGAAACATATGGGAAAGACATTACCGTGTATTTTAATTAAAACTTAAATTGAATTTCAAGAATTGCGGTGGTCGTAGATGGAGGTTTGGTGATGAAATAATGAAAGGAAAGATAAGTATAAGTATTGGGGTAGAAAAGTTCTCGAGTGGCGACCACGAGTTGGACAAAACTTTGTGTGGGCCTTCCACTAGGTAGACCGACGATTTGATGAAGGTCGCAAGAAGTACCTAGATGCGGACAAGGCAGGACTATTCGTTGTAGAAATCCATGAGGGAGGCCTTTGTCCAGCAGGCGACGTCATTTGGCTGAAACTAACGAAACATAAGTATTGAAGGGAATCTACCTGGAGGCCAGTAGCACGAGGTCGGCAGGGAAGAACTGGTTGTTGACGACCTTGCAGATGTCGCCGACCAGCAGTTTCTCCCAGCGCAGCGACAGCCAGCGACCGTCGCGCAGCACCTCCACTTTCCGCCGGTTCGTCTCATCGTCTGCTCTGTGACGTTTCTGCAAACAGTACAATTTACCTTTCATTTTAAATGAACTGAACATGATCTTGTCGTGTCGGCAACAAACCTACACAGTGTTAGCCTAAAACTCCGCCACAAGAGTGGCGTTGTCAGTAGCCTTAATCAAATCTTCCTGCGTGCACTTGTTTGGGCACTCTCTTTTGACCCATCGTCATGAAGAAAATATGGCATGAACATGATGAATCATGTAATTTATCCTCCAATACCACTCTGTGTAAAGAATAAGAAAAATGTTTGGAATGTTTAACTGCCTAGCTCGCACCAATACTTATGACTATAATTTGTACATTTTAAAGACTGTAAACCCTTGAAAAGGAGGCTGACAATAGTGACTGAGTTTTCATGCGCTGCTTCTTCTCAGCACTGGCCCATTTATTGTCCCGAAGCAGTGGTAGAGTTAATACGGGGACGTGTAAAAGTGTTTTTAAAAAGCAGATTTGCAAAAATAAATGAGTTTTAAGAGTTTTTGATGAGTTTTGTGTAATTTACCAGAGGCAACAAAAAAGTACTGGCATACAATACCTAATCTACTTAACTCGCTTCCATCTTCGGTCTGATCATCACATTCTCAGGTGAGATGCTGGCTTCCTCGTTGAAGATAACAAATGTTGTAAGCTGTATGTATGTATATGTAGACTGCTTAAATTCTAACGACCGTCTGTCTGTGAGATTAGGAGAAAAATCTAATTTTTCTGTCGTTAAAAATTATGTTATAGTTTTCTTATAAATTGGAGATTGATGTTGGATGTCGTCCCACACGAGAAAATGTTTAAAATACCTCTGAAATTCTGCACACTAAAGCTTTCTGAAGTTTTCTGATATTTTTAGCAAAGCTGAATCCAATGCTGTTCCTAACCTTGACACGATTCGAACCTCTTGCAGCGTAACTAAATAAAGTAGCATGAATCATCCTGTTAAGGATGCAATTATAGTCTATCCAATAAAGCTTGATTAGAATGACAGCTGTCATCAAAAGTAACGACATAACTTTGTAGTAGCGATCAATGAGAGCAAAATATTGGCGGACAAGAAATAATTCACGTCTGACCTACAAACAATATTTTCGACGACAGTGCTTTCAATAAAAATGATAATTTCGTGTAAATGCAGCGTTAAATTACACCAATAAGTACTAATTCGAAATTATAAAAATCAAGCTAGAGTATTAACGACGTCTCTACAAGGTTATCTCGAGTTACAAAAATGTTAGTGTTGGGACATATCGACAAATGTCATATTAAATTAAAACTATTTTTTTAA
>NW_021137679.1:0-932 GCF_004193835.3 Ostrinia furnacalis
CCAGTGCGTTTAGTGTGAACTACGGTGCAGATGGTGCAGGTAGCACAGCGTACAGCCTGGGGGTTAAAGCCACAGGAGTAGACAGTGGTGTAGTGGATACAGCCACAGGTCAGCGTGTTTATTTATACCTTGAGGGCGGCATCGTTGTAGGTCGTGTAGGTGTAGGCGGATCTGCAAGTTCAACAGGTTTGAAAGCGTTTGAAATCCGTGTAGATAGTGCAACCGCAGAAGTGGGTCTGGATCAGATTCGTTCTCTGGTTCACCCAACAGGTGGTACAGCCTCACCGAATGAGCTGATCACGCTGACCACAGACACCGTGACCCTGACAGCAACAGCGACGGATAAAGATGGTGACGTGCATAGTGCGTTCATCAACCTGGGCGACAAAGTTGGCTTCCGTGATGATGCGCCAGTGGTAACCACCAATACGGTAGGTACAGCGTTAGAAGTAGATGAAACGTTCCTGACCACAGATGATAGCGAAAACTTTGCCAGTGCGTTTAGTGTGAACTACGGTGCAGATGGTGCAGGTAGCACAGCGTACAGCCTGGGGGTTAAAGCCACAGGAGTAGACAGTGGTGTAGTGGATACAGCCACAGGTCAGCGTGTTTATTTATACCTTGAGGGCGGCATCGTTGTAGGTCGTGTAGGTGTAGGCGGATCTGCAAGTTCAACAGGTTTGAAAGCGTTTGAAATCCGTGTAGATAGTGCAACCGCAGAAGTGGGTCTGGATCAGATTCGTTCTCTGGTTCACCCAACAGGTGGTGCAGCCTCACCGAATGAGCTGATCACGCTGACCACAGACACCGTGACCCTGACAGCAACAGCGACGGATAAAGATGGTGACGTGCATAGTGCGTTCATCAACCTGGGCGACAAAGTTGGCTTCCGTGATGATGCGCCAACCATTACCGCAGGTTCTACATTAGGT